>NC_056747.1:273407968-273440468 GCF_019279795.1 Protopterus annectens
TCCCTAACCATCTTCAAAGTTCACAAAAAGCTAGGTACCCTTTTTCACTGTAAAAAATACCTTACTTTCAAATCTAGAAGTGCTATAGCCAGAACCCATCTCTTATCTACATTACTTTATGTTTCTCCAGTACTAACAAATCTAAATAAGACCGACCTCAACAAACTTTCTACATGTTACAACAGAATTGTCAGATTCACTACCAACACCAAATCACATTCCCACCACTGCCAATCTCTCCTTACTTTACACTGGCTTGAACTCCCCAACTTAGTATGATCAACTCAGCCTAACTCATCAAATACTGTACTACCCTGATAAAGCCCCTGCCCTATTTGGCCTACTAAACTCCTACAATTCCAATAGACAACTATGCTCCATCAATAAAGCCCAAATAGAAATAATCCCATGCAAAAACACCTCTGGTGAATCCCTCTTCCCTAATGAAGTTGCCAACATCTGGAATAGGCTCCCTCCTGACATCAGACTACAAAGCAAAACTTCCACTTTCAAACAGCTCCTTAAAGTCTTACCTTCACACCAACCTGCTATGCAACTGCAATGGCCCACCTTAAACTCTCTCCTCTGTATAGGAGTGGTGCTCTCCCTAGGATTCTTGTGTGTTTAAGTGATGTTCTCAACATTGCTCATTTCGTTACACTTCTTAGAATGCTACCAATGTGTACCACACGTTTTTTGTAAATATTGTACATACGATGTCTTTTTCTTCCCCCTCTGATACTCCAACATTATGCTCACTAAACAGTCAAACCACAATTGATCTCCAGTGCTTAAAGTGAGTTTTCTGCAACACTGTTTAACGTTTGTAGCTCCTGTTTTTAATTACAGATCTCTACAACACTGTATACTTTTTGTATTATATTAATATGACACATGTTCCTGATTGTTCTCCTTGAAATTTATCCACTCTCTAATTCTACCCACTCCGTTCGCCCTAAGGGCTCACTCCACTCCCCTACCCTACCCCCAAATCTCACCCACCCCCTACTACTCCTACATCTATACACAACTAGACACACCCCCTCCCCTAATTATACAGTTAAAATTTATTCTATCCTCACATAACACATACATACACACCCTCACCTGTCTGGCACTTCATAATTACTTGACAACTATCCTACTCTGAATCTATTCTATCTTAGCATCATTCCTATCTATTTCTTGCACACTCTACCTCTCCTCCTAACAATGCCATTTTTACTCCAACCAAAACTAACAAGTCCTGCTCTTTTGCTTGCTATATTATCCACTTTATCTACATCATTTGTACTTACTCTGTATGAACACCTACACCATAGGGAATCCCCTTATCCACTAAAACAAACATTGCCACCGAGTCAACTTAGTTCCCTGAACCATGCTAACATCACCTCTACCTCAGCTTACCTCTCCCCACAGTTTCATAGAATAGCTCATATTACCTTCCAACAAGCAAGAAAGTCGCAAAATAGTCTTTATAAACTTCTAAAGTTCTTACTTATTCTTCATCAACACCCATTACTCCACGGTGATATTCATCCTAACCCAGGACCAGGCAACAACACCCTTTCCAACTCTTACCATCCCCAACTTACTACTCCCTTTACCTCTATTCAAACTACTAACACCTTACTCATTGGTCACCTGAACATACAGAGCTTAAATAATAAAATCAGCCAATTCCATGCTCGCCTGGAAATCCATTCCTTTGATGCTCTATGTCTAACTGAAAGTTGGCTTAAACCAGTAACAAAGGACAATGAAATTATCCCACCAGGTTATAATATAATAAGATTAGACCATTCAACCAAAAAGGGTGGAGGGGTAGCTATTTTGTTTAAATCAGGGTTACAGATTTCCACAGTAGACATACAGCACCCATTAGATAGTAATGCAGAAATCCTCATTTCTAAGTTTCAGATCAATGCTAGCAAGTCCATTTATATAATATGTTCCTACCTACCTCCGGGCAACAATATCAACACCCTTGAAACTATCCTCTCTTGGATTTCCTCCTCCTTCCCTCAAGAAACCATTGTACTTGGTGATTTTAACATTGACTGGAATAGCTGTACCTCATCTCAATCTACACTCCATATAAATCTCCATGGTTTCTCACAAATTATCACTACTCCAACCAGAATCCATAAACCAACTAAAAAGAAAGCACCTTAAACTGGATACTAGTAAATAGCCATCTCCATTCTTACAAAGCAAATACCCTTCCTGGCGATAAAAAGTGATCACTACCTCACCTATATAATTAGGCAAAAAACCCTTATTCCCAACCAAACCACCTTCAAAACCACTCAGAACAAAAAAGATTTTAATCCATATAACTTCCAAGCTGAGCTGCAGGCCTGTGACTGGTACCTCTTAAAACTGCTCCCTCTTGAGGAAACAGTATCCTTTTTTAACTCCAAATTGCTACAAATCCTTGAATACCATGCCCCTACTAGATCTATAAAAACTAGAAGTAAAACTGCTCCTTGGCTTAAAAAGAAACTAGACAAAATATTTTAGTAAGAAATAAGATCTGGTCTAAATGGAGAAATACTAAAAATCCAACAGACCACCAAAACTATAAACATTTAAGAAACACCACCAAAAAAGGAATACTTCTCGACAAAAAGAACTACTACTTTAAAATCCAGCACAAACATCAATAAAAAACACAAATTTTCTGGTCTGTTATAAATAAACTTTTACACCCAGGCCACATCAAGACTCCAACCCCTGCTGGACTCTCCTCAAACCTTCCTAATGAGATTGCTGACACCATTAATACCTTCTTTACTGAAACCGTTTATTCTCTTGCCAACGCCCTACCTCCTGGTAACTCATCCCTCCCATTCCCTCAGACTAACACACTCTCAACCTTTCAACCTAAGCCTGTTCCTACATCCCATATCTTTACCCTACTCACCAAACTTAAACCTTGCACCCCCTCTGCTGATCTTCTACCAGCATAATATCTGCAAACTGCAGCTAAAGTACTATCCTACCCCATTTCTATTCTTATCAATAGAACCATTTCCGAAGGCTCCATTCTATCTCTCTGGAAAATCTTCATATAATCCCACTACGCAAGGGTGGTAACTCAACTGAACTTTCAAACTTTTGCCCCATAGCCCTACTCTCTCCTCTAGCCAAAGTAATGGAAAAATGCATCCACCAGCAACTGCTTGATCACCTTCTCCAAAATAACCTATCTGACTGTCAGCATGGCTTTAGTCCTCTCCATAGCACCACTACTGCTCACTTGTCCTTCACTGATTGCACTAACAAACACCGTAACAATAACAAACTATCTGCAGCACTCTTTCTTGACCTTTCTAAAGCCTTTGATATGGTGAACCATCAAATACTTCTGGACGTTCTAAAAACACACTCATTCAGCTCACAGGCACTAAAATGGTTCAAGTCCTATTTAGAAAACAGACAGCAAGCTGTCCTCTGGGACAATAACCTTTCATCTCATCTTCCTATTAATCTAGGGGTCCTACAATGCTCTATCCTGGGACCTCTCCTCTTCTCTATGTTTATTAACAATCTGCATTTAGATATTCCTCAAGCCACCTGCATTCAATATGCAGATGATTCTACTATAGTGTGTACTGCCTCCTCATTCGATGAGCTTCAAACCATTACACAAGCTGTATTTAACTCAGTGGAAAAATGGTTCCAACAACGATGCCTCCTACTAAATGCCCCCCCAAAAAACAAACTACTGCTTTTTACTCCAATGATTAAGTCTTTACCTACTGTTCTTACTGTCAAGGCCAGTAATGATACTACGATAGCTCCAGACCCAACCACCAAACTATTAGGCATAACAACAGATCAACATCTGAACTTTGATGCACACATCAACACAACTATCAAAACTGTTAACAGAAAACTTGGCTCTCTGTACAGAATAAAATCTTTCTTAACTCCTGAAGCCAGAACCACCATTGCCCACCTACCTAATCTCTACCCTCCTATATGCCGCACCCATCTATACCAATCTTTCCAAAAGTAACCTTAACAAACTAGCAACCTCCTATAACAACATTGCCAGATTTGCCACTGGCACACCTTTCAGAACTCACCATTGTCTCAATCTTAAACAATTAGGATGGCTTGAACTACAAAATCAGCTACTACTTCAAGAACTTACTATCACCCATAAGATACTTCATCAGCCCAATAATACTCCTATTCTCAGGAAGTTAATCCCTCCCTATAGAAATCTTACTACCCTTCACTCAGCAAATAAATTACTAGTAACCATTCAGAAATCCTTTAACAAAGCTGGAGACTCCCTCTTTGCTAATTCTGTAGGGAAAATCTGGAACATGCTTCCTGGCAATCTACAATTACTTACTTCATTACCGCTCTTTAAAACTCAGCTAAAATCATTCCTTAAAACACAATGGCTATGTCCATGCACCAACCCAGATTAAACTGGCTGCTTAGCAATACTGTCTATTCCCCAGCCAAAATAACTCAGTCAGGACATATAGTTTCCTTTCTGGCTCTTCCTCTTCACAGTATTTTATTGTGAGAGTACTACCCTTTAGTATATACAATCCAAAAATTGCCGCTACTTCCAGCAGGCTTATCTTAACTGTTCTATGTTTAACATCTGCTTTTAATTGAGTATATATTTCTTTTTGAAATTAAATGATTAATTTAATTTTTATCCTAACTTACTTTTTTCTTACTCCTCCTCATGTCAACTGTCAACCCCTCATCCTAGCAGTTGCTCCTAAATCTACTGTATTACTATACCGTGTATTGATGTTCTCTCTGATGGTGTTTTTACAATGTTATTCAAGTGCAATTTTGTATTGCAATGTATTATTTTGAAATTTCTGTTGTGTTTGTGTTTTTGTGTTCTACGGTTATATTTAGCATAAGGTGGAGCTTTTCTCCCTGGGCCTCTACTGAAAATGGACATATATCCAGTTAGACTAACCCGGTTAACAAATGCAAAATAAATAAAATAAAAAAATAAATAAATGTTAGTTTAAACGGTGTTCTGATTGTGGACACAAACTACCTACATCTGATGCACACTCTTTGTGTGTTTATTGTTTGTGGGCATCCCACTTATCTGTTGACCAGCCCTGTACTATTTCTGAAAACTTTTCGAATAGAACTTTGTTGGAAAAAAAAAGCAAGCTGTTACTGAAGGGACTTCTTAACTCTCCCTTTTCAGAGGCTATTTCTGGGTCGGAAACCTCAACCCCTTCTAATGCCCATAAGAAAGTCTTGGATGTTCCTACCAAGGCTAAATCTTTGCCTTTGTCCCCGGCTGGGGACTCCCGCCAACCAAAACCTAAAAAAGCTAAAGTTTCGGCTCCGGAGGTCACTCAGTCAGCCCCAGTGCTTTCGGTGCCTAGACCTTCAGCACCGAGGCCTTCGGCTCCATTAGTGATCTCGGCTCCGTCTTCTCTTGCAGCCTTCACTATATCGGCACCGAGGGGCTCCTCGGTTCAGACTGTTACCACTCTATCGGCACCGACCGTTCGGTCGGCGCAGACCTTGACCACATCGGTTCCGACATCGTACTTGGAATTGACACCTTTATTGTTGATTCCAGCTTCGGTACTGACAACCACTTTGGCACCGATCCCTGTGACGGTGCAGACCATGACCTCGGCACCAATGACGTCTTCGGTGCAGACACCCATAGTCCAGTCTCTCTCAGCACCATTGTCCTCGTTGCGGACTAGTGAGATGGGCACCGAGTTTGCCTCTTCTGTGGACAGGCCTGTTTCTCCCTCAGTCTCCGTAAGGTCCATTAGAAGCCTTTCTGAACATGATGTGTTGCGTCTTGTGGATCAGGTGCGCTTGGCCAGACATATCCCACCCCTCAGGAACTATCCTTCCTTGGGAGGTGATCACCCATCTCCAAAGACCCCTTCTTATTCTCCTCCTTCATTGCCTTTGAAGTCCATGGATATAGCACAGTCTCCCCCTTCTGCGGTCCCCTTTATGGATCTCACTAAGGAACCGCAGTTGCCTTTGTGGCAGGAAAGTTTTGCTATGACCCAGGATGTCAGTTGTGACACGCATAGCTTACTGCTTCACAGCCATCCAGGGACTCTGGGTTAGCAGGCTGAGCCACTTACGAGAGGGGTGACCCCTGTCCTAGACATTCACTCCTCTTCGGGTGGACCAGCCTTCCAACTGATGGAGAAGGCTTTCGCTGCTTCTGGTGCTACTGGACTGTCTATACCTCCCGCCCTCCTCTGGTACACTGGTTTCACAAGTCGCACCTAGCGGTGCAAGAGCCTCAGGACATATCCCCACAAGAATCCCCTTTTATGCTATCTTCTCCAGCTTCTCCCGCTGAGGAGGTCCACCGGAAAAGTTCGTGTAAGAGGAAGCACATGGACTCCACAGAGGAGTCCCTCACTGAAGATACAGATTTTGATGAGGGGGAAGGATCCCCCGGTCACCCTCTGAGGTATCCTGAAACAGAGAGGTGACTGGCAGTCCTCTAATCCGACCTCTGAGGAATCTGTGTTCCTGTAGGCCTATAGCACCCGGCCCCCTACCTCCTGGGTTACTCTACCTGCTGATGAGCTTGTCCAGCTTATCGTGCAGCATGCTTGGAAGGCTCCTGATACCGTCGAGGCTATTCCGCGGAGGCCAGATAAGATTTTGTCCCCTCCTGCTTTGGATCCCCATTGGTTCACAGGTCTTCCTGTGGATGCTTTGGTGGTGGCGGGCGCAACAAAAAAGGATCTTGCAGAAGAAGAAAGCCAGACTGTCCATCCACCTAACAAAGAGTCCCGGGCCCTGGACAAGATAGGGAAGTGCACTTTTGCATCAGCGACCTTTACTATCAGGTCCCTGAATTATATGGCACACTTTACCAGGCTTCAAAGGGATCTGATTTATGAACTCTCTGAAACCTTGGCTGGTGCCGTGTCTGATGAGGTCCATGACAAAGTGGCCTCTCAGCTGGCCACCACTGAATCAATATCTAACTCCTCTATGCGACTGATATCTCACACATCAGAAGGAGCAGCTAGAGCAGCGGGTTCAGCTGCAGTCTTGAGACGACATGCCTGGATGCACTTGTGCAGTTTCGCGGAACCCTTTAAGGCTTCCTTTCTTAATGCTCCCATTGAGGCCTCCTCATTGTTTGGCCCAAAGTTAAAAGCACACTGGCCAGATGTGAACAGGACAGTAAGACCCTTTCTGCCATAGGTGTCCGTTATTCTTCCCCTCAATGTGCTTTCTCCCGAAACCAAAAGAGTGGGAAGATATGGTTCAAGAAATCTCAGGGTCCTTTCCGTGACACACAGGCCGAGTTCTCCCCTAGAGGCAGAGAGGGAAACTCACAGGGAAGATGCTCCTTTCGGAGCAGAGGTGGTCCATGTAACCAAGGTTCCAGGGATTCTTTCCCTGGTCAATCCTACCAGCGCTCCTGAAGAACGGACCAACTTCTTTCCTCTGGAGGTGGTTGGGGGATGTTTCTCCTTGTACCCATCTGCCTGGCTAACCACCACCACCGATTCTTGGGTACAAAGGATTATAGCTAGAGGTTATCATATCCCCTTCGATCTTTGTCCTGCTCCTTCAAAAAATCTTCCCAACATTCCACCCAGTCAAAGGGATGAAGCAGCACTAGAGATACAAAAACTGCTAAGAAAGAGAGTCATCCATATAGTCCCTCCAGTCCAGATAGGATCCGGATTCTACTCAAGACTATTTTTGGTGCCAAAGAAAACCGGGGACTGGAGACCAGTTTTGGATCTCAGTGTATTGAACAAGTTTGTGAAAGTACAAAAATTACAGATGGTCACAATACAGTCTATCCTCCCTCTGTTGGAAAAAGATGATTGGTTGTGCCTGATAGATCTTCAAGATGCGTACTATCACATAAAAGTGGACAGGCCATCAAGAAGATTTCTATGCTTCCGTGTGGGAGCCAGTCACTACCAGTTCAGAGTACTGCCGTTCGGCCTCTCTACAGCCCCCAGAGTGTTCACAAAGTGCATGGCAGTTGTCACAGCTCACTTGCGACTTCAAGGATTTCAGGTGTTTCCATACCTAGACGACTGGCTCATTTCCACCCCCACCAGACATCTACTGGAAGAAGCCCTGGCATACTCTCTCCTCATTGCTCAAAGGCTAGGTATAACCATAAACTGGCAAAAATCCAATCTCTCCCCATCTCAGTCAACAGAATTCTTAGGGGTTATCTTGGACACAAAGAACTGCAGAGATGCTATTCCAGAGCACAGAATTTTAAGGATAAAGCAACAACTGATTCCAATCCTTTCAAGGAAGAAATCCACAACTCACTCGGTTTTACAGCTGTTGGGTTCCATGGCAGCCTCCATCACCATTGTTTCCCTAGCTAGGTTTTACACGAGGCTTCTACAATGGTTACTGCTCACCCAATGGTATCCTTTTCAGCATCCTCTTTCAGCTTTGATTCAAGTAACCCACAGGTGCAAACAGGATTTAAACTGGTGGATGACACACAATCTGTCACAATGGTCTCACCCCTTCTCCCCCCAGCAACCCAAGGCCACAGTAACCACAGACGCCTCCCTGATGGGGTGGGGGGGCTATGTCAGGGACATACAGTCCAAAGCACTTGGTCCAAACTGGAGGCCCATCTGCATATAAATTTTCTAGAGCTGAGGTCGGTGCTTCTGGCGTTGCAAGCATTCCATTCCCTGCTGCCGTTTGGGACAATTGAGATTCAATCAGACAACATGGCAGTGGTCTGGTACATCAACAAGCAAGGTGGAACCAAATCTTACCCCCTTTGTCGAGAGGCCATGAGGCATTGGCACTGGACGATGGCTACCAACCGTTTTCTTCTAGCAACGGACATTCCCGGGAGTTCCAAAGTGATAGCAGACAGACTCAGTAGGTGCATTCTTCAACCTCACGAGTGGTCCCTGAATTCCTTGATAGCGGTGATTTTCCACCGCTGGGGCCGTCCTTGCTGCATCCTCTTTGCATCCCTGACCAACTACAAATGCAGCAACTACTTCACCCTGATTCTCCCTCTGGGACAGTCACCCAGGGATGCTCTAGTCCACGATTGGCCCTCAGGTCTTCTTTACGCATTCCCACCCTTTCCCCTCATTCCCCAGTTTCTGAAGAAAGCCCGTCGGTTGAAGAGCAAGGTGATCCTCATAGCACCATATTGGCCAAGACAGATTTGGCTCCCCTTCCTTTAGCCTCACCTACTAGATTGACCTTGGATTCTCCATCCAACCCCGGAGTTGATCTCACATCCACAGAACCTGATTCATCCCAACATGAGCAGCCTGAAGCTCATGGCTTGGCTACTCCAATTCCCTTGATTGCCAGGCAGAATGATCTTTCTTTATCAGTATGTGATATTCTCATTGCATCTCATAGGTCTTCCACTAGAATTACTTATCTGAGCAAGTGGAAAAGATTTACCTGTTGGCTGAAAGATAAACAAGTAGACCCCTTCTCAGCACCAGTGTCGATAATACTAGACTATCTGGCCGACCTTTTTCAATCGGGTCTATCGGCCTCTACCATTAGAGTTCATTTGGCTGCAATTTCTAATTTTCATGAGGGTGTCCAAGATTCCTCTCTTATGTCCCACAAATTGCGCAAGACCTTCATAAAAGGTGTGAATCATCTAAAGCCACCTTTTAGAGAACCTATTCAACCATGGGATTTATCATTAGTTCTACAAGCTCTGACAATGCCACCTTTCAAACCAGCCTCTTCTTGCGACCTCAAGCATTTGTCATGGAA
Source organism: Protopterus annectens (assembly GCF_019279795.1). Classification (NCBI taxonomy): domain Eukaryota; kingdom Metazoa; phylum Chordata; order Ceratodontiformes; family Protopteridae; genus Protopterus; species Protopterus annectens. The sequence continues at coordinate 273,417,731 of NC_056747.1, forward strand.
AACCTTGTTTTTGGTCGCCATTACTTCTGCCAGACGTATTTCTGAGCTTCAAGCTTTATGTATCAAAAGTCCATACTTGATTTTTCATAGAGATAGAGTGTCTCTGAGAACTAATCCATTATTTCTGCCAAAAGTGATCTCTGAAATGTCCATTAATCAAGCCACTGAATTGCCAGTTTTCTTTCCCAATCATTCAAACAGAGGAGAGTATTGCCTACATACCCTAGATATCCACAGGCAAATCCGTTTTTACTTAAAACAAGACTAGGTCCTTTCGTAAATCTGACCAGCTATTTTTGGCCTTTTCTGGACCTAGATTAGGATCTGCTGTTGCTAAGGTCACATTAGCTAGATGGTTGAAGGACTGTGTGACCTTCATTTATACACAACGTAATATCTCATTGCCTATTACCATGAAAGCTCATTCAACAAGGTTGGTGGCAACTTCTGCTGCCTTCCATGCCAGAGCTTCTTTACATAACATCTGTGCAGCTGCAACTTGGGCTATGCCTCATACCTTCATCAACCATTACAAATTGGATTTGGCCTCCAGGGGAAGAGCATCTTTCGGTTCTATGGTGCTCAGGAATGTCCTTCCATGAGAACCTCACAGGAATAGAGGTAGCTGGGGACTCTGTCCCATGCGTAAGGAATGAACAAGGATTAACAATATCAGATAAAGAAGTTATGTCTTACCATAACATTCCATCTGTATAGTTGATCCTCGTTCAGTCATTACAACCCTCCCTCCTTTCCCCTCCTGTGGTTTCTAGTAGATCTCACCATCTGGTTCTCTTAGGTTGTTTGGACCAAAGGTAGTAGTAGTCTCGGCAACTCATACTGTGCTTACCCAATGCATTTGTGGAGATTTTATGGCGAATAGCCATGTTGTGCTTTTTAATTCTGTCAGCAAGCTATCTAAGTGTTTCCAATGTAAAAGGAAGCACAGGTAGAACATATGGTGGCATAAATAATATGTGTAGACTGACAATCAAAATGTTTTAATATTAATTAATTGTTGTTAAATATTAATTAATAATTAGTTAATTGTAATAACTGTATTGCTGTGTTTAATGGTGAACGTTTGTAAATAATAGAACAAGCAACACAGTGGCCACATTGAAACATACCTGCTTGAATCTAATTTATCTTGTAAAAGAAACTGCCCATTCTTAGGATCAAAGTAGTTGTGAAGGGAGCAAGTATTTTTGTATACAAATTGAGGTGTGGTGCCAAGCACAGAATATAAGTCTTTACAACTGTTAATTACTTCACAATTTTTCAAGACAACATTCTTGCAGGACGTCAAGTCTGTGCTAACTGGTAATGGAAAACTTAAAAGTTTTATCAGTGTTAACATCAGCCTTACATTTGTATTGAAACCCATATTTAAGTATGGGTTGGAATTTGGAGTATCTGTTAGAACTGACTTCTTTGTATAGTTTATTAACTAAATGCAGTGGGTAATTTCTGGAAGTCAAAAGTTTAGACAGAAACTGGCATTCATTAACAAATACAGAGTCATCACTGATCAGCGTGGACAGTCTGATAAACTGTCCTTTGACTACATTTGTTTTAATAAAATGTGGATGCATACTTGAGTAATCCAAGAAGTTATTTCTATAAGTTTTTTTTCTTGTACATCATCGATTCAAAAGTCAAGATGTTTACATTAAAAGTAACCAGAGTATCCAGAAAATTCACTGATGTACCTATACCAGAGATAAACTTCAGAAAAAGGTATGCTATTTTCCATAGTAGCAATAAAATTAAGTAAGGTGTATAAAGACCCACTCCACAAGAAAAACAAATCATCAATGTACTTTCTGTACATAATTATATGTTCAAAACCTGGCAGAGAAGTGTGTTGAAACTTCCCAAGAACTTAAAAATAGGTTGGCATATGCAGGGGCCATTTTCATGCCCATTGCAACTCCTTTTGTTTGGTGGTAAATTTTTCTGTTAAAATGGAAGAAGTTGTTGTACAAGACCAAAGAAAGAAGGGTGCCAATAATGTCCATTTTCCTTTTGGAAATAGTATGATGAGTCAAAAAAGCATGTATTAAATCTATTTCCTCTGCATGAGGACTATTGGTGTACAATGTTTCAATATCCAGCGTTGCTAGAAGGATATTGCTATTCTGTATTTTAAGATTGAACAGATAATAGAGAAAGCATCAATAATCTTTTAGATAAAACAGTGTTTTTTGTACTAAAGGGTTTAAAACTAAATCTAGGCATTCTGAAATGAATTCTGTTTTATTTTTTTTATTAGAGATTATGTGCCTGAATGGCAGATTCACTGAGTTCTTATGGATGCCAAACTCCCCAAACTAGGTTCTGGTACATACATGAACATGTATTCTTCCAGGGAAATGTGCATGTCTAGTTCTAACTGCTTTAGAGTATTGTCAATTTTAGAGAAGTCATAAACCATCTGTATGTCTACTTCAGTGCAAAAGCCCCCTGTAAGAAGGTCTGAGTCTATTTTCTCAATATATGTGTTTTGATTCATAAGCACAACCCCCATGCCTTGGTCTGCTTTCATAATTCTCAAACTTTTGTCATTAGTTAAATCTTTGAGCGCTGCAACATCACCAGGGGTAAGGTTAAACCACTTTGTTTGGCTCTAGTTTTTAAAACGTCCCTCAAGTCTCTTTCACACATTTTTAAAAAAAATGTGTAGGGTGTTATGCAAGGAGGGATTGTATGTGCTCTTTCTCTTTGGAAAGAGAGATCTAGTTGCATCAAGGGAGTTCTGTCTTGGAGTGTCTTTGTCACTAGTTAAGTTTGTATCTGAGATATTGTCAGACACCATTTTCAGATTAAGTTTTCTGGTGAACAGATGTAAATCTGGTAAAACAACCATCATTTTAGCTCTTTGGCCTGGGATAACAGTAAATCCTTTATTGAGTACTTTAATATGGTCATTGGTAAATGTCCTATTAGATTAAATACCGAAGTATTTAAACAGGTAATGTCATCATCAGTATGAGTAGCTGGACAGTCACCAGCAGTATTATTTGTGGAAATCATATTCTGTGTACATTGCTGTAGTTGTCCTGAAAGCGAAGTTGCTCTGGGATGTATTAATCCTGGATGTTGTTTCGACTCCTGGTGTTCATCAGTTGACCTATGTTCAAGCATCTGATTATTTCTCTGCCTCTCCCTCTCCCGTGTCCTCTACCCCATTGTCCTCTCTGTGGGGTATAATTCCTGTGTTCTACAAATTGATGGTTGGGGGATAAGAAATGTTCCTGGAGGTCTCTGTTAATTGCAGTATTAGCAGTCACAGCCGTAGTTTGTGCTGGAGAATAATTTATATTAACTGCCTGTCCATTATTTGGTGTGTTGACATCTCTTAATGTTCTTTGGTTGTTCCGACCAAAGGATTGAAAAGCTGAAGGTGCTCTATTGCTGTGGTTAGCTGTATCAGTATTTTGTTGTGGTCATATGGAAGCAGTATGCAAAGGAAAAATGTTACGTCGAGTGGGAGCTCTGAAAGTTTGTGGTTGTTCAGCTCTTAAGGGATAAGCATTATTAGAATGATATTGTAAGATCCTGTAGAAATCTACCTTTTTTCCGGTTAATAATGGTGGCCACATGCTGTTGTATTCTTGGAGTGACCCCATACAAGATATGTTGGAACTGTGGTAGATCTGGGTGTCTACTGATCTCCTGATGTCGAGTAGAAATTTGTTCAAGTGCCTCTTTTCTATCCTGGTTATCCTTAATAATCAGTTTCATAGCAGTTAGACCTGCCTCACTGAATACAATGATTAAATTCTTGTATAGTGGTGATCTAAAAACTGTCCATTTAGAAAATTTATAAATCATCAGACCAATGTTATTTTGGATGCAGGAGTCTAAATAAAAGTTATCGTATTCAATGTTTCTGTAGACTGTCAAAAGTCTTTCAAGTTTGAAAATAGTGTTTTTACAATTAGTAGGTCCATTGATGTTGTCTCCGTTCGAATTAGTACTGGCATTATGTTGTACTGGATATGAATGTTCATCTAGAGTGAAAGGGTTCATTCTGTTATCGGTGCTAATTAAATCCAGAACTGAGGAATTTCTCTGAGTTGAGCTGTTTCTGTTCTCAAAAATATCAGTCTGTAATCCTGGTAGGTCACCATTCTGCTCACTTTTAAAACTGCTTAGACGAAGTAGTAAATCCTGTGTTCTGGCCTTGGTCTCGGACAACAAAGTAATCATGGTATTTAGGTCCAAAGGGATGGAGTAAGTGGAAAGATTCAAAAGATTTTCCCTGCTGGAGCCAGGTTTGACTGTAGTGATCTCTTCCATTAGTTAGAATCGGAAATCTAATATGTAACTAAACAACCGAACAAATTGAAGAAAGTTATTAAAATAAAAAAAATACTTCAAAGTAAGTGAGAAACCATCACACAATTCAAGTGGTGTTTAGTGCTTTCATTCCTTTATTAGTAGATGGAACTTCCTCAGAATATGAAAGTTACAAAGTGGAAATCATATATAAAGGCTGCAATGCAAGATAAAACATCCCACGTGCAATGATGATTTAGTCGCTAACAAGAACATGTTGATGTGGTAAACCAATTAAAAGAGTTAGGGTAAACACACTTAAAACTGTAAAAGAGTCATATATCAAAATGCCTGCAGTAGTGAACAATTAAGAGAGGTTAGGGTAAACATACTAAAGACTGTAGAAGAATCTTACATTAGCATGCCTGTAGTAATGCCTATAGCAAAGAAGATGTAAATCCACACATAAAATGGAGAAATCATGTTAAGTAATCTATGTTATAAATCTTTTAGCAATGTCGCAGGAACACCACAGCTCTACACTCCAAATGTAAAGATAATCCACTCGTCCAACAAGAACAATAGCTCCACAAATAGTAAGATAGGAACGTTCTTTATTTGGCATTCAGTAAGCGCTTTCACCCATAGAGGGCTTCATCAGACTGTACAAGACTATTGGTAAGGCACAGTCCTTAAATAGTCAAATCAATTATGCAATAATAAGCAATTAAAAATTCTAAAAGATGACAGTGCATTTAACTAAATATTAATGCAATATCCACGCATCCAAGTCAGTACTATTACAAATAGTGTTTTCTAAAAGAGAACATTGCTAATTAAAAATGCTAAAGAATTGTTATTTGTCCAAAATAATATAACATAACATACTTCATTCTGTTTTAAAATACTTAACAGATGCTTCGAGCCATTGCAATACTAACCTAAGGCCACTAGATGGTATTAGTTCTTAAGTGGCAAAATGCATGGTTCGAATGTACTAAAACTTTTTCATTAGATATAGGCCATGAAAGCATTCACTATAAAATATTTAAAAACTTCTTTAAAAATGTGAAAGAATTAGTTGTGAGAAGAGATTTCAATAGATAGATCAATAGTACTAAGATGCTAAAATTAGTATATTGGTGGCAATATGCACATTCAAGACTATTATACATCCTAGTTAGTCCATATAATGTTGACAAAGTATTACTTAAAATGATGTCTTTAGGAATTATGAGCAAAAAATATAAATACAGTTAATACAGTATAGCTTCATAATTACTGTACATATGTCCACATAGCATTAGCAATATATTTCATAAATAATGGTATCAAACACTGTAAGCAAAGAAGGTAAAGATGAATGCTATTGTTTTAGAAATCTACCTTGTTTCCTCTTTTTTAAAAATGGGTAAATATTGATTTTGTCATTTAAACCTGGTGGGTGATCGGCCCTACAGCGAATGATCCATCTAGTTTCATGTTCTAAAGTGGTTGTTTCAATATCTCCTCCTCTTAGTGTATGTACGATGTTTTGTATGACAAAGAATGTAAAGGTGTGTTGGCTCCCTTTCTTGATGACGTGTCTAGCTAAGGCATTCCTTCCATCCCCTGTTCTCATGCTATAATTATGTTCCCGTATTCTCTCTCTTAGTTGTCTGTTCGTTTTTCCTATATAGAAGGCAGTGCATGCTCCGCACTGAGCTAAATAGACAACATTGTCTGTTCTACATGAGGTGCCAGTGTGGAAGGTAAAGGTATGCCCTGTGGTAGGTAACTTGAACTGTGTGTCAGTGTTAATGTATATACACTGATTACAATTATTGCAAGGAGTGGTATTAGTAAGATGTGTTAGGTGATTATTACCAAGTCTGTGACATAATGTTCGCTTTAAATTAAGTTTGTTCTTGTAACTAAATCTGGGTTGTTCACCTATTAAACTACGGACATCCTCATCTAATTTCAATAGATGCCAATGCTTGGCTAGTATGCCTTTAACCTCATTAATATCTTTGGTATAATACAGGGAGAAACCAGTCGCTGAGTCTGTTGCTCTGTGATTCGCATCCTCTTCCTCTTCTGTATCAACCCTGCTAGAAAAATATGGACGTGCTCTTGTATCTCTTAGTCCATGTACTTCCTCAATTGCTTTATTCACATCCATTACATTGTAGGACCTTTCCAATAATCTACCCTTTAACCCTTCGACCTCATTGTGGAAGCCTGATTCAGTCGGATTGAGCCTCGATGCTCTCATCATTTGTCCCTTAATTATATTGTCGAAGATGTGCTTAGGATGCATACTACTCCTGTGCAAGATGGAATTCCTGAAACACATTTTCCTATGTACCGAGGTATTGATGATACCATTACTTAATTTCATAACATTTACATCCAAGAATGAGATATTTTCCAATGAATATGTCATGGTAAACTTAAAGAAATGTGTCAAACTGTTAATATCCTTCTCAAATTCCAGTAGGTTATTCATATTTCCTTTCCAAACCAGAAAAAGGTCCACAAATCTCTTATAGAAAACGACATTATTTATAAAGGAGGGAAGCAGAAACAGCTCTTCGTTCTCCCATTCAGCCATCACTATGTTGGCGTAGCTATTGGCACAAGAAGTGCCCATAGCTACGCCATCATTCTGTATATACAAGTTATCATTGAAAATGAAAACATTGTTCTCTAGAATGATTTCCAGAAACATGGTTAGTAGTTCAATGAACTGATTATCCATGTCTGCATGTTTCCTAAGATAATTGGAAACACTGTTAATACCTACATCATTAGGTATGACCGTGAAAAGACTCTTCACATCCAAGGTTACCAGTATATAATCTTTAATGTCATCTTCCTTAGAAAGGTACTCATACAATTCTAGGAGAAATTGTTTACTGTCCTTTAAGATGTTAGTATTATTCTCCAATACAGTTCTTAAATGTTGTTCAACAAAAAGTGAAAATGGCTCTGTCAACCACCCACGTCCTGAGACAATAGGTCTCATGGGGGGGGTTTCTAATCCTTTGTGTATTTTGGGGAGTCCTTTCAAAATGGGAATTAACGGATGGTCCACCTTAAGGAACTTATAAAAATCTTTTCTGATTAAATTGCTTTTTATTAGATCATCTAATGTATCATAAACTCTGAAAATTCTTAGAATTACTTCATTTATATCTAATCTTATATAGCTACCATCATTACTCAGCATGTCAATCATATTTCTAATATAGTGTTCAGTGCTCATGACCACTAGTGGTCCTCCCTTATCTGCTGGTACTATCACTATGCTATCATCATCCTTTAATTCTTGTAGGGCTTTCCTTTGATGAAAGGTCAAATTGTCCTTCGGGATTTCCTCCCTTTTTTAGACCTTCTATTTGAATAATAGTCATATAATTCTTCTTCTACTAATCTGGTATAGGTATCAATCACTGGATGTAGTGCAGGAGAATATGTACTCACTGGTTTGAATGCATTAACAACTCGATCCCTATCAACTTGTCCAAAGTCAAGTTTTAGTTGTAGATTTCTTGCAAACATCCTCACATCTATCACAGTATCAGTATGTTCACTTGCTCGACTAGGTATAAAGGAAAGACCTTTCCCTAGTACTTCCTTCTCTTCAAAACTAAGGTCCTTATGTGATAAATTTATAACTAAAGATTCCCTGTCTTTGTCCACATTTTCTTCAGTGTAGGACCTACTGGATTTGGTTCCACAAATTTCCTTTTTTGCCTCCCCCTGCTCATCGAGCGAGAGCGCCCTCGGAGTAGGGGGGACTGAATAGGGTAAGGGACCTCATGTGATGTGATTACAGTTTCATTGTCTTTCACATGCTCTAATGTCATTACTTTTTTCTTAACTACAGACATACTCCCATTCATGGTATTAATATTGTTCACAATACCTTTTACATTAGAGTTAAAAACAGTAGGGGAATTGTCACATTGTCTACTTTGTCCTTTAGTGTGTATGACAGTAGGGTATAAATTCACATTGCTATCAGACTCTACTGTTGGATTCAAATTCACATTGCTAACAGACCCTACAAATAGATTTGCAATGTCCTTATTTTGTAATATGTCAGCATTCATTTCATTAATAGTAGATTCAATAGCCACAACATCCTGTTCTAAGTTAGCAGTAGTATTGTTAGCATTTACAGTACCACCATTTACTGCTCTCCTTATGCTATTGTCCCTCCTCACAGTCCTAGGCCAAGTGAAGACATGGCCATTTTTAAAATCCATAGTGTCTCTTTCAATTTTAGTTTTCTTTTGATTATAAAGTCTTGTTTCAAATAGAAACACATTATCCATCAGTCTATCAAGGCCCATTGTTGCCCTTGGTGTTTTATATCTAGCAGCGATACATTTATGCAGAGCAGTTATTTTTTCTCTCAGCAAATCTTCTTCAGGTTTATGAAAGTCAATTAAAAGCTTCATATAATTGAAGCTTAAATCTATATTTAATTTTTGCCATTTTAATAAAAGCTCTGGATAATGATTACCTGTGGTGGGCATCTTTAAAACACGTAACCCTCTAGGGATGATTCGTTTCTCTATGCACGCTTCAAAGTGCTGCCGTTGCAGCTGTAATCTTTTAAGTTTCAAAAAGTCAGCCTCGAGCAAATCCAGGTCTTCCGATAACTTTAACAGTTCCTCCGCATTCTCGCTGAGCCCAACGTTATCTTTATTTGGTTGAAACAGTAGTAGTTTGTTGTTATTACCTTCTATACACTCGCGAAACCTCCCCAGCAGCCGGTCGGAGGGGGAGGAGTTGGTCTCCGGCATATACGCCAACTCGATGTCATCAGATGCAGCCAAACAAGCCATGATCTCAAGGCGGGACCAAAGAGAAAAGTAAAAATTCAAACAGCTTCACCGTCCCAGCCCGGAGACTTAGTATTCCTGCTAAGGTATAAAACAGTGATAAATCTTTTAGCAATGTCGCAGGAACACCACAGTTCTACACTCCAAATGTAAAGATAATCCACTCGTCCAACAAGAACAATAGCTCCACAAATAGTAAGATAGGAACGTTCTTTATTTGGCATTCAGTAAGCGCTTTCACCCATAGAGGGCTTCATCAGACTGTACAAGACTATTGGTAAGGCACAGTCCTTAAATAGTCAAATCAATTATGCAATAATAAGCAATTAAAAATTCTAAAAGATGACAGTGCATTTAACTAAATATTAATGCAATATCCACGCATCCAAGTCAGTACTATTACAAATAGTGTTTTCTAAAAGAGAACATTGCTAATTAAAAATGCTAAAGAATTGTTATTTGTCCAAAATAATATAACATAACATACTTCTTTAGCATTTTTAATTAGCAATGTTCTCTTTTAGAAAACACTATTTGTAATAGTACTGACTTGATGTGATACATTAATATTTAGTTAAATGCACTGTCATCTTTTAGAATTTTTAATTGCTTATTATTGCATAATTGATTTGACTATTTAAGGACTGTGCCTTACCAATAGTCTTGTACAGTCTGATGAAGCCCTCTATGGGTGAAAGCGCTTACTGAATGCCAAATAAAGAACGTTCCTATCTTACTATTTGTGGAGCTATTGTTCTTGTTGGACGAGTGGATTATCTTTACATTTGGAGTGTAGAACTGTGGTGTTCCTGCGACATTGCTAAAAGATTTATCACTGTTTTATACCTTAGCAGGAATACTAAGTCTCCGGGCTGGGACGGTGAAGCTGTTTGAATTTTTAATTTTCTCTTTGGTCCCGCCTTGAGATCATGACTTGTTTGGCTGCATCTGATGACATCGAGTTGGCGTATATGCCGGAGACCAACTCCTCCCCCTCCGACCGGCTGCTGGGGAGGTTTCGCGAGTGTATAGAAGGTAATAACAACAAACTACTACTGTTTCAACCAAATAAAGATAACGTTGGGCTCAGCGAGAATGCGGAGGAACTGTTAAAGTTATCGGAAGACCTGGATTTGCTCGAGGCTGACTTTTTGAAACTTAAAAGATTACAGCTGCAACGGCAGCACTTTGAAGTGTGCATAGAGAAATGAATCATCCCTAGAGGGTTACGTGTTTTAAAGATGCCCACCACAGGTAATCATTATCCAGAGCTTTTATTAAAATGGCAAAAATTAAATATAGATTTAAGCTTCAGTTATATGAAGCTTTTAATTGACTTTCATAAACCTGAAGAAGATTTGCTGAGAGAAAAAATAACTGCTCTGCATAAATGTATCGCTGCTAGATATAAAACACCAAGGGCAACAATGGGCCTTGATAGACTGATGGATAATGTGTTTCTATTTGAAACAAGACTTTATAATCAAAAGAAAACTAAAATTGAAAGAGACACTATGGATTTTAAAAATGGCCATGTCTTCACTTGGCCTAGGACTGTGAGGAGGGACAATAGCATAAGGAGAGCAGTAAATGGTGGTACTGTAAATGCTAACAATACTACTGCTAACTTAGAACAGGATGTTGTGGCTATTGAATCTACTATTAATGAAATGAATGCTGACATATTACAAAATAAGGACATTGCAAATCTATCTGTAGGGTCTGTTAGCAATGTGAATTTGAATCCAACGGTAGAGTCTGATAGCAATGTGAATTTATACCCTACTGTCATACACACTAAAGGACAAAGTAGACAATGTGACAATTCCCCTACTGTTTTTAACTCTAATGTAAAAGGTATTGTGAACAATATTAATACCATGAATGGGAGTATGTCTGTAGTTAAATAAAAATAAAAAAAAAAAAAAAAGAAAAAAGAAAAAAGTAATGACATTAGAGCATGTGAAAGACAATGAAACTGTAATCACATCACATGAGGTCCCTTACCCTATTCAGTCCCCCCTAGGGCCTCGCCGATGAGCAGGGGGAGGCAAAAAAGGAAATTTGTGGAACCAAATCCAGTAGGTCCTACACTGAAGAAAATGTGGACAAAGACAGGGAATCTTTAGTTATAAATTTATCACATAAGGACCTTAGTTTTGAAGAGAAGGAAGTACTAGGGAAAGGTCTTTCCTTTATACCTAGTCGAGCAAGTGAACATACTGATACTGTGATAGATGTGAGGATGTTTGCAAGAAATCTACAACTAAAACTTGACTTTGGACAAGTTGATAGGGATCGAGTTGTTAATGCATTCAAACCAGTGAGTACATATTCTCCTGCACTACATCCAGTGATTGATACCTATACCAGATTAGTAGAAGAAGAATTATATGACTATTATTCAAATAGAAGGTCTGAAAAAGGGAAGAAATCCCGCAAGGACAATTTGACCTTTCATCAAAGGAAAGCCCTACAAGAATTAAAGGATGATGATAGCATAGTGATAGTACCAGCAGATAAGGGAGGACCACTAGTGGTCATGAGCACTGAACACTATATTAGAAATATGATTGACATGCTGAGTAATGATGGTAGCTATATAAGATTAGATATAAATGAAGTAATTCTAAGAATTTTCAGAGTTTATGATACATTAGATGATCTAATAAAAAGCAATTTAATCAGAAAAGATTTTTATAAGTTCCTTAAGGTGGACCATCCGTTAATTCCCATTTTGAAAGGACTCCCCAAAATACACAAAGGATTAGAAAACCCCCCCATGAGACCTATTGTCTCAGGACGTGGGTGGTTGACAGAGCCATTTTCACTTTTTGTTGAACAACATTTAAGAACTGTATTGGAGAATAATACTAACATCTTAAAGGACAGTAAACAATTTCTCCTAGAATTGTATGAGTACCTTTCTAAGGAAGATGACATTAAAGATTATATACTGGTAACCTTGGATGTGAAGAGTCTTTTCACGGTCATACCTAATGATGTAGGTATTAACAGTGTTTCCAATTATCTTAGGAAACATGCAGACATGGATAATCAGTTCATTGAACTACTAACCATGTTTCTGGAAATCATTCTAGAGAACAATGTTTTCATTTTCAATGATAACTTGTATATACAGAATGATGGCGTAGCTATGGGCACTTCTTGTGCCAATAGCTACGCCAACATAGTGATGGCTGAATGGGAGAACGAAGAGCTGTTTCTGCTTCCCTCCTTTATAAATAATGTCGTTTTCTATAAGAGATTTGTGGACGACCTTTTTCTGGTTTGGAAAGGAAATATGAATAACCTACTGGAATTTGAGAAGGATATTAACAGTTTGACACATTTCTTTAAGTTTACCATGACATATTCATTGGAAAATATCTCATTCTTGGATGTAAATGTTATGAAATTAAGTAATGGTATCATCAATACCTCGGTACATAGGAAAAGGTGTTTCAGGAATTCCATCTTGCGCAGGAGTAGTATGCATCCTAAGCACATCTTCGACAATATAATTAAGGGACAAATGATGAGAGCATCGAGGCTCAATCCGACTGAATCAGGCTTCCACAATGAGGTCGAAGGGTTAAAGGGTAGATTATTGGAAAGGTCCTACAATGTAATGGATGTGAATAAAGCAATTGAGGAAGTACATGGACTAAGAGATACAAGAGCACGTCCATATTTTTCTAGCAGGGTTGATACAGAAGAGGAAGAGGATGCGAATCACAGAGCAACAGACTCAACGACTGGTTTCTCCCTGTATTATACCAAAGATATTAATGAGGTTAAAGGCATACTAGCCAAGCATTGGCATCTATTGAAATTAGATGAGGATGTCCGTAGTTTAATAGGTGAACAACCCAGATTTAGTTACAAGAACAAACTTAATTTAAGCGAACATTATGTCACAGACTTGGTAATAATCACCAACACATCTTACTAATACCACTCGCATAATTGTAATCAGTGTATATACATTAACACTGACACACAGTTCAAGTTACCTACCACAGGGCATACCTTTACCTTCCACACTGGCACCTCATGTAGAACAGACAATGTTGTCTATTTAGCTCAGTGCGGAGCATGCACTGCCTTCTATATAGGAAAAACGAACAGACAACTGAGAGAGAGAATACGGGAACATAATTATAGCATGAGAACAGGGGATGGAAGGAATGCCTTAGCTAGACACGTTATCAAGAAAGGGAGCCAACACACCTTTACATTCTTTGTTATACAAAACATCATACATACACTAAGAGGAGGAGATATTGAAACAACCACTTTAGAACATGAAACTAGATGGATCATTCGCTGTAGGGCTGATCACCCACCAGGTTTAAATGACAAAATCAATATTTACCCATTTTTAAAAAAGAGGAAACAAGGTAGATTTCTAAAACAATAGCATTCATCTTTACCTACTTTGCTTACAGTGTTTGATACCATTATTTATGAAATATATTGCTAATGCTATGTGGACATATGTACAGTAATTATGAAGCTATACTGTATTAACTGTATTTATATTTTTTGCTCATAATTCCTAAAGACATCATTTTAAGTAATACTTTGTCAACATTATATGGACTAACTAGGATGTATAATAGTCTTGAATGTGCATATTGCCACCAATATACTAATTTTAGCATCTTAGTACTATTGATCTATCTATTGAAATCTCTTCTCACAACTAATTCTTTCACATTTTTAAAGAAGTTTTTAAATATTTTATAGTGAATGCTTTCATGGCCTATATCTAATGAAAAAGTTTTAGTACATTCGAACCATGCATTTTGCCACTTAAGAACTAATACCATCTAGTGGCCTTAGGTTAGTATTGCAATGACTCGAAGCATCTGTTAAGTATTTTAAAACAGAATGAAGTATGTTATGTTATATTATTTTGGACAAATAACAATTCTTTAGCATTTTTAATTAGCAATGTTCTCTTTTAGAAAACACTATTTGTAATAGTACTGACTTGGATGCGTGGATATTGCATTAATATTTAGTTAAATGCACTGTCATCTTTTAGAATTTTTAATTGCTTATTATTGCATAATTGATTTGACTATTTAAGGACTGTGCCTTACCAATAGTCTTGTACAGTCTGATGAAGCCCTCTATGGGTGAAAGCGCTTACTGAATGCCAAATAAAGAACGTTCCTATCTTACTATTTGTGGAGCTATTGTTCTTGTTGGACGAGTGGATTATCTTTACATTTGGAGTGTAGAGCTGTGGTGTTCCTGCGACATTGCTAAAAGATTTATCACTGTTTTATACCTTAGCAGGAATACTAAGTCTCCGGGCTGGGACGGTGAAGCTGTTTGAATTTTTAATCTATGTTATGCTATTATGCTACATACTAGCCAGTGACTGAAAGTATCCTAAAGGTCTGAAAACTGATAAAAACCTATGGAATCCATGTACAAAATATTAAACTGTTAGTACATTCCATGTGCAAGCAGCAACTGGCCACTGAACACAAATATTCAAAAGGAGTGACCACAAATAATCAAAAGGACTGCAAACTGTTAAAAAAAAACAGTGGATTCCATGTCTAAAATGTTAATAAGTTAGTCTATTACATGTATAAGCAGCAAACCAGTTGAAAATCTAGAAAAATAATATTGTGGAAATCATATACTGGTCCTTTATACTCCCCCAAAACATTGATATATGTATACCAAAATGATAGCAGTAAAAATACAAGGGAAAAGTAATAGAAAATGTAAAAAGTGTGTAATAATATAAAGTAAAAACATTATTGGGAGAAGCAAGAGACAATAATTAAAAACAGAGATGAAGCTGTACTAACAAGAGCTGACTACACTTAATCGGCACATAGTAAAAGGCTAAGTAAAACCAAAAGCTATATACTAAACAAAAATAAAGAAAATGGAATAAAACATCAAACAAATGTAAAAACATAATACATATATATGTACATCAGTATATGAGTCTATCATTTATTTCTTGTTCACAGACTTTGATGAAAGTCTCTACTGTATGACTGAAATGTGAAATAAATATACTTGGTTTCTTATAAATATTAACTTGTTCATTATTAACTCCAAATAATTGCTTGAGCATTAATTCTCTGCCAAAGATTCTCAGTTCCATAGCTACATCTTTCATACTTAATCCAGCAGCTGGTATATATTTAAAACCCTGATTTAAAAGAGATATATGTGTCTTATTTATAGGAAATGTGGATAAATTCATAACTAGCATATTCTCCTCATTTATTTTACCATTTACTTCTCTAGTCACAATTTCCTCCTTTTCCTGCCTCTGCTCTGTGAACAAGGCCCCCGCTTGTTCTGTTGTTCTGTTACTTGTAAGGGAAGAGCTGGAAAAGCAGTTGGCACTGGAAAATTTGTTTTAAGCCTTGTACCTAAATTATTTGTATTACTTGTATTTGTTTCATTCATATTATTCACTATTGCTGGTGTGTTAGTGTTTAATTGCAAGTTATTTAATGCTTCTGTTGTTTTTACACATGCCTTATCTATATTAGCAGCAGCTGTTTCTAATTCATCTTGCTCTCCTGTTCTATTTATATTATTACTAGAAAGAAGCCAAGCAAACACATGTCCTTTGGAAAATTCTTCATAATCTTTCTTTAGTTTTTTGATCTTGCTCTGGTCAAGCTTGTTGTCAAATAATGATATTTTACAATACAAATCATTGAGCCTGTCACAAGTGCTGTACTCAAAACCACTTTCAAGTTCTTGCATTAAATTTTCAACAGTCACTCTTTAAGGTTTAAAAAACTCAGTCAATAATTTTATATAAATAAAGCTAACCTCCAGATTGAGGGAATGCCATTCTTCTAACAAGTCCATAGGAGGGCATCAATAACACCCTTATTCCTCTCAGTATGATTTTGTGATCCAGGCATGCCTCCATATAAAGGCGCTGCCATTGTAGTCTCTTCAGTTCATAAAAGCAGGTCTCTAGCTCTTAATGGTTATTAAAACCTTCCATATTTCCATTAATGAATCCTTCTTCCCCTTCACCAGTTCCAACCTCACAGCTAAAGGAGAGTTTTAACAGAGGAATCGTGGTCAGATGTGCAGGATTCCTTTTCATATCCTGCCTGACAGCCATATGATGACTTTTTGGGCGATAATCCAATTTGATCTCTGATAACAAATTTCCCTCCATCATGTGCAGTCTCCTTTCAGATAACAGTTCAATAAAATACCCAAAGACAGCAAGTTTGACCACCAGAGAAAAACACTTTAGCAAAATAGAAACTAAGAAATATTCCAGAGCTGTCACCACAGCTGGGAATGATCAAGACACAAACAGATGTAAAAGCTTAAATAAACATCAGTGAAATTTTAATAAAACAATGCAAATAAAACATATAAAATGAGCACATTTCGGTCCAGGAAATAACCTTTCTTCAGATCCAGGTCTCATAATTATGACTTCAGTTTTTAAAGGGCAAATAGCAAATCAAAAGCATCTCCTAAGCCAATAACCCCAGGGGCCAGCTTCAGTGAATAATTAAAATCCAAGCCTCAAAACATATACAGAACACACAAGTCAATCGACGTTGTCTTCTTAAGGGCCAGCTTCAATAGATAATTAGAGTTCAATCCAGGAGATCTATATGCTTGCATCATTCAAATCCATCGCATTTCAGTTAATTCAAATCTGTTATTCACATCTCCACCTTTAATATTATCCAAAACAAATTGTATGTATGGGAATAATTTGATTACAACAGAATTACATGAATTTCTGAATGTACAACATCCGGTCATACCAATTTTCAATGGACTTCCTAAAGAACATTAACATCCAACAGATTCTCTGATGCTGGAGCAGGATAGGGCACAGAACATATACATATATATACATATTTCTATATATATATGCACATATACATACATTACTTCTAGATATATATATATATATATATATATATATATATATATATATATACACACACACACACACACACACACACACATATACATGTATACAAACATATACACACACAATTTTATAAATATATATATATATATATATATATATATATATATATATACACAAACACACACACACCCTATATATATATATATATATATATATATATATATATATATATATATATATATATATATATACATACACACATATATATATATATATATATATATATATATATATATACACACATATATATATATATATATATATATATATATATATATATACACACACACACACACACACACACACACACACACATATATATATATACACACATATATATATATATATATATATATATATATACACACATACATATATTTATTTTATTTTATTCAACAAATGTGAAAAAAAAAAATATATATATATATATATATATATATATATATATATATATACACATACACACACACACACATATATATATATATATATATATATATATATATATATATATATATACATACACACACACACACACACACACACACACATACACACACACATATATATATATATATATATATATATATATATATATATATATATATATATATATATATATATATATACATGCATACACATATATATATATATATGTATGTATATATATATATATATATATATATATATGTTAAGTTGTCTATCTCGCCTTCATTCTTGCTGGATGGGTTCAGAGCCGACCTCGGCTCCGACTCGGCCACTCTAAAAGCTCGAGAGTTGGTTCCACCGGCTCGAGGCTGCCCCTATATCCCACAATGCTAGGCGTGAATTACCTCAGATCTCGTTTGCCGCTACAGCGATCGAGGTTGTTTTCTACCGGCTCCAGGTCAGTTTTAATTAGATTAGTCTAATAACTGTTTAAACTCCCTTTAGTTTAGTTTTTTTTTTTTCTCTTTTACCTTTAGTGTAGTGGATTCTTTTGTCCTTTCTACCCTTATTCAGCCCCTTTCTTCAAGAACTAATAAGTTCTTTCCTTAGGCCTTCGGGCCCTTCCATCCCTTACAGTGTGTGTATGTGTTTTGGTAGGGGTTTATATCTATATAAGCTAACTTTTCAATAGCTTTAAATTAATATTCTGACAGTGTAATGGTGTGTGTGTGTTTTGTGTGTGGTTACACTTCGGTTCCTTGAAAATGTCCAAGGATTCAAAGGTCTCAGGCTTCAAGAAGTGTGACTCGTGCTGTCAGAAAATGTCTCTGACAGACGGTCACACTTCTTGTGTGTACTGCCTGGGACCTTTACACCTGCAGGACTCTTGTGCTGTATGCCATGGCTTCAGCCCTAGAGTCCTGCAGGAAAGGAAAAACAAACTCATACTAAGGGGTTTGCTTAAGCCTGAAGGTTCCCTATCTGCTACCTCGGGAAAACCTTCCAAGACTTCTAAGACCTCGACTCCAGCATTTGAGTCGAGGCCTAAGGCTTCGAAGTCTACTGCTACATCGGCTCCGGCTGGAGCCGATGAGTCTTTGACTACAGCCTCTGTGGTTCCCTCGGCTCCGGCTGGAGCCGAGGTATTGGAGATTCCTGGGTCGGCTCCGATAAGACCATCGGAGCCGACATCTAGAAAGAGGTCGAGGTCACCATCCCTTGGCTCCGTTCATTCGGCTCCAGCGTCTCCCTTGCTGTCTGAACGGAGCCACAGATCTCACTCCTCCAGGTCATCGAGGCTCTCGGATCATGACCTCCAGAGGGTAGTGAGTCGACTTCTAAAGTCTGAGGCACTGGCCCAAATGCTTCAGAGCCCGACTCATCAGTCGATGCCTCAACCTATTCCTCTAAATATTCCTCCTCCGACTCCTTTGAGCTCGGAGCCGGGGCGTCTCGGAACCGAGACTGTGGTAGCGTCGGAGCCGATACATTTGTCTTCGGCTCCGTCGTCGGCTCCGATTTCTTCTTTGAAGAATCTCGGCGGACTTCCCTCGTCGGCTCCGAGGGGTGAGTGGCATCGGACCCTTGTCCGACCCCCTCTCCTCTCGGTGCTTGGCACTGGTGAGTTCGGCTCCGACATCGGCCTCGGAGCCATCTCTGTCGGTGCCGAGGAGGTTCTCAGCTTCTCGGAGCGGGGACCTCTGGCTCTGCCTGACAGGGGTGCGTTCGAGGTCATGCGGAGTGTGTTGGAACCTTGTTCAACTCCACAGTCGGCTCCGTCCGTCCCTCCCTCCTCGGTGCCTCAGGTTATGTCTACTCACTCCCTCATCCCAGACCGCAGAGAGCCAGCTCCTCAAGAATCCCCTGTGGGATCTCATCCTCTTCGAGGCCTCCCTGAATTGGCAGGGGAGCCCGCTAGGAAGAGAAAGTGTAAGAGGAAGCACATAGACTCACCTGAGTCTGTCACCTCTGACACAGATTTAGAGGATTCCGAGGGTTCCCCCCGTTCCCCTTCTGTAGATGTCTCCTTTGCGGACATTCTAGAGATCCTGAAACAGAGGGGAAATTGGCCAGCCCTTAACCCTTCGGAGGATGAATCTGTGTATCTTGAGGCGTTTGGCTCTCGCCCTTCCACCTCCTGGGTGTCCCCCCTTTGATCCCCTCATGCAGGTGGTGGCAAAGAGCCTGAACGGCTCCTGACTCAGTGGACCCTACCCCAGGAGAC
Source organism: Protopterus annectens (assembly GCF_019279795.1). NCBI lineage: Eukaryota > Metazoa > Chordata > Ceratodontiformes > Protopteridae > Protopterus > Protopterus annectens. Next base: position 273,437,478 of record NC_056747.1, read on the forward strand.
CTTCTAAATTTATAACAGCACCAACTGACAAACAATTTCTGACCAAAGGTGTTTCTGTGGATGCTATGGTGGTAGCTGCTGCCACCAAGAAGGAACTAGCTGATCCTTCAGTGCCTGTTCATCCCCTAACAAAGAATCTAGGTCTATGGACAGGTATGGGAAGCGGATGTTTGCGTCAACGCCCTTCGTAATGGGTTCGCTGAACTACCTATGCCATTTCACCCGTCTCCAGAGAGACTTGATCAAGGAAGCGAGTGAGATGTTGAAGGATCCTACAGCTGCAGATTTTCAGGACAAAATAAACACCCAGCTGACTACCCTGAATTCGATAGGTAACTCCTCCATGCCTCCTTTCATATGCGGCTGATGGAGCGAGTAGAGCCGCAGGGACAGGTGTCGCCTTACGGCATGCCTGGATGCGACTATGCAATTTGCGGACCCCTTTAAAACGTCTTTCACTAATTCCCCGTTTGATGGATCATCTCTCTTTGGTCCTCAAGTGAAAGAAACCTTGACTAGGTGCGAGACGGATGGCAAAACTCTGTCTGCCATCGGAGTCCGTTTTTCTACTCCTTCTAGACCTTACCCCAAAGGCCAGAAAAGTGGGAAAATGTGGTTCCGCAAACAATCTCAAGGGAATTTGCCTGACGCACAGAGTCGGTTCCCCTCCAGAGGCAGAGGAGGGAACAATAATGATAGACGTCGCCCCAGAGGCAGAGGGGGTCCGCAGAACCAGGGCAATCGAGAAACCTTTTCCGATAAGCCTTTTCAGCATCCCTGAGGTGTTGCCCGACTGTCCACCTTCGGAGGCAGTCGGGGAAGATTGTCACTGTACCCAGAAGCCTGACTATCCCTAACTCAAGACAAGTGGGTACAGTCCATCATTTCCGAAGGCTATTCCATTCCCTTCTCGCATTCCAAACCAATCGAAAAAATCCCTTCCAGATGTTCCACCGCTCAAAGGGATCTTGCAGCTTTGGAAATTTCAAAGCTGCTTACAAAAGAGCAATTCAGCCAGTTCCAGCAGACCAGCAAGGATCCGGAATCTACTCCAGGTTCTTTTAGTTCCAAAGAAAACAGGGGACTGGAGACCAATTTTGGATCTCAGTATCTTGAACAAGTCGGTCAAGAAAACAAGATTTCGGATGGTCACGCTATTGGGAAAGGAAAACTGGATGTGCTCTATAGACCTTCAGGATGCGTACTATCACATAAAAATGAACAGACGCTCCAGAAGATTCCTCCGCTTCAGGCTGGGAACCAGTCATTTTCAATTCAGGGCCCTGCCCTTTGGTCTCACCACTGCCCCCCGGGTGTTTACCAAATGCATGGCAGTGGTAGCTTCTCACCTGAGACGTCAAGGATTCCAGGTGTTTCCATATTTGGATGACTGGCTCCTCACAGCTCCCACCAAGCATCTTCTTCTAATGGCCAGGGACTACACCTTTCGCATTTGTCAAAACTTAGGCATTTCAATAAATTGCGAAAAGTCTGTTTTGTCGCCTTGTCGTACTATTACCTTCATAGGCGCAAATCTAGACACAGTCAACATGTCTGCGAGGCTAACAGATCAGAGAATAACAGACATACACAAACTGGTCTCGCTCCTCTTCAGCAGCAACAGAGTCAAAGCCAGGTTAGTTCTAAAAGTATTGGGGATTATGGCGGCTGCCATACCTCTGCTTCCATTAGCCAGATTCCACATGAGAATCCTTCAATGGATGCTCTTCGCACAATGGTCATACCAGCAACTTCAGATGTCCCACACCTTTATGATTACGCAAACATGCAAGAATCATCTTCTGTGGTGGATGTCTTCCCCTCAGCTCTTATTGGGAAGACCCTTTGTTCCTTCCCCTCCGGTTGCTACTCTGACAACGGACGCCTCCCTGATCGGGTGGGGGGGGCATTATCAGGGCAGAATTGTCCAGGGCACATGGCAACCAGACGAATGCCACTTGCACATAAATGTTCTAGAGATGAGAGCAGTGCTTTTAGCGTTGCAAGCCCTTCAAGACTCTCTTCCCTTGGGAACGATAGCAATCCAGACGGACAATATATCTGTAGTGTGGTATATCAACAAACAAGGCGGAACCAGGTCCTATCCCCTATGTCGAGAAGCACTCAGGCTGTGGCAATGGGCAATTTCTTCTCAGCGGTTTCTGATAGCAACGCACATCCCCGGGAAGTCCAATCAAATCGCGGACAAGTTGAGCAGAGCTATCCTCATGCCTCACGAGTGGTCTCTGAAAGACTCTGTTGTGAGAGAAATTTTTCTCAAGTGGGGTCAGCCTTGCTGCGACCTTTTTGCTACTCCCCAAAACAGCAAGTGCAGAGATTATTTCACACTATTCCCGTTACCAGACCAGCCCAGCAGAGGCGCTCTAGTCCAAGTTTGGCCCGGGGACTTCTGTATGCATTTCCTCCCTTCCCACTAATCTCTCAAGTGATACAGAAAGCTATCGCTCAGAAGGCCTCATTGATCCTCATTGCTCCTTACTGGCCTCGACAGGTTTGGTTCCCCTTTCTACATCAATTTCTGTTGGAGCAACCTTGGCATCTGGACCTAGTTCCAGATCTTTTGATCCATCAGTCGGGTCAGTTACATCGCCCTCCCCTCTCTGAACCTCACTGCTTGGTTCCTCCAGTTCCAACCTTAGCCAGGCTTCCTCAAATATCTCACTCTGTTTGAGATATTTTGATAGCTTCCCACAAATCTTCCACTCGAAAGATTTATCTGAGTAAGTGGAAATGTTTTGCCTATTGGGCTCAAGGAAGGGACTTAGATCCTTTCACTGCTCCCATCCATATGGTTCTTGATTTTCTAGCTGAACTCTTTCATGCAGGTTCATCTCCTTCTACTCTCAAAGTTCAATTGGCAGCTATATCTAACTTTCATGTGGGCATTTCAGAGTCTGCCATAATGTCCCACAAGCTTTGCAAAGCCTTTTTGAAGGGAGTTTTTCTACTCAGACCTCCTATAAGAAATCC